>NW_028255198.1:0-25094 GCF_964263255.1 Lissotriton vulgaris
TTCAGTACATTGTCAGTCGCGTTCCATAAAAATACTCTGAGATATTTAGTAATTTGTAGTATCCCCGCTCACGCAAAGGTAAATGGTTCTTCGTGAGACATAAAATGGAGTCAAATCTGATTTCTGTGCAGTAAGTGGTTGAATGCGAGTATACCTAGATGCATTAATTTAGACACATACAGGATAGTTTCTGACACAATGCCTTTTCGAAATCCGAGCCTAGGGGCCATTCTCCGAACAGTAATGTGAGAGACCGCCCTGAGTCCTGGCAAGAGTAGGATTGATAACTTAAAAGAAAGGATGCACATTGTGATGGGAGGACATCGAGGCATATCAGTAGGTTAACGGGGGCTGCCTGCAAATCTGAGATACAATGCTGAATGTAGATGTCGCCAACTGTCTATCTTGCTCTCTTCTGTGATCGCCGTGTGGATGGATGGCTCGTAGGTGGTTGTCTCTGTTCTGCGCTGCCGGTGCTCTTGCCAGGCTTGTCTTCTATTGCACTCAGGTGTTCCAGTGCCTGTTCTTTTCTTTCTTTCCGCAGGGGTGGCTTCTTTCTTCTTTTCTTAGTGGCGGCGGCCACTCTGTTCTTTCTTCCTTCTTCTTAACCTGACAGTCGTGCCACTCTGATTACTTCTTCCTCCTTATCTTCTTAGTGGCGGTGGCCACTTAGATCTTTCTTCCTTCTCCTTCTTCTCGCGACGTACTCTGGTCCAATCTTCTTCGTCTTCTCTGGCCAGGCTTCCCCATGCAGCGCGCGCATTCTGCACGTGTCTTCCTGGTCTTGTCCTAGTCCTAGGACACTGTCTTCTTGTCACTCACTTCCAGGGTTAGCGTCGCGACCTTCACACTTCTTTCTGTCGATTTCGTTAATTAGTGTGGTTGAAGTTCATGGGTCCAGGCCCTCGGACCGCGCCTTGTCTGAACTTCTTGGACCTCGTGCTAGTCCCTTCTGCCGAGGTCTGGCAGGTAGGCTTCGTGGTGCTGAGCTTCTTGGACCTCGTGCTGGTCCCTTCTGCCGATGTCTGGCAGGTAGGCTTTGGGGGGCTGAGCTCCTTGGACCTCGTGCTGGTCCCTTCTGCCGATGTCCGGCAGGTAGGATTTGTGGTGCTGATCTGCTTGGACCTCGTGCTGGTCCCTTCTGCCAGTGTCTGGCAGGTAAGCTTCGTGGTGCGAACACCTGGCTGGTCGACTTCGTGCTTTGAGACCAGGCTGAGTGGTCAGGTTGCTTCTGGGTTGAATCTTCACTGCTGCGGGTTGTCTGTGCGACCATTTTCTTTGCGTCGCAGCTGAGCTGCTTTGGCGCGCATCTGGGTGCGCTCTTCGAGTGTTCCCTTGTGACTTGCTGCTTTGGGCTAGTGCTGTCCGCACTGCTGCGCATTGGCGTCATGCGCTTTCGCACTTCCTGGTGCTGGGTTCCAGAACCATCGTTGGTTCGTGTGGTGGTGCTTCTACTTTCGCCATACTGCTGCAGCGATGGCCTGTGGCCACCAGGCATCGCTGTGTTCTTTTCCTGGCGTAACGTCGGTGCTTCTGAAGTGTTGCTTCTTGGAGGGTTGCGTCACCACTCCATAGCGTTGTCGGTTGCGATTCTTTGGAATTTCTCTGGGCGCACTTGCGGAGTGCTTTCGATTGTCTTCTGAGGAGTCCTTGCACTCCTGTTGGCAGAGGTGTTCTTTTCGTTTCTGGCGCGCTCCTACGCCGTCGCCTTTGCATCTGGGTAGTGTCTCAGTACTCCTGTAGTCAGTGTTGCTGTGCGTTTACCTTCATGCTTGGCTGTGTTCTCAGTTGTGCAGAGTTCTTGTTCTGTTAGTACGGTGAGCTTGGTCGCTTTCTCCTTTCCTTGCCTGGAGGGAGTTGGTTACTTTTCCTCTAGAATGTCCTGCGTTGAGTTGCTGCACTCCTGAAGCGCTTCTGGGGTATCTGGCGCGTTCTCGGGGTCGTCACCCTTTTATCTTCTCGGGCTGTGTGATGATTTGGTGGCGTTCCGGTGTAACAGTGTTCTTGCGCTTGGTCAGTTTCTCCTGGTGTTGTTTCGCAGTCACCTGGTGCGGAGTTCCTTCACTCCTTGCGCCGTTTTGCGCAGTGCTATGCTGTCCTGGTGGCGCTGGCGTTTCGCTGTGCAGCGTCTTTGGTCGGGCTTCCTTGTCACTGTGTGGCGTTCCTGTTCCAGTCTGGCGTTACTGTGTGTATCCTGCGGTGCTGGCGTGGCGCGGCGCAGTGCCACTCTCTGTGTTCTGGTCCTGTGGTGGAGCGGTGCCACTGGCGTGTCTGGTAGCACTGGCTTGCACTTTGCTTTGTCCTTTGAGCGCTCTCCAGCTTGTTCTCCTCTGTTGGGCGTCTGCTTTCGTTTGGCGCGCTTGGGGCTATACTGCAGGGCTGCAGTGGTCAGTTTACCTTCTCAGCAGGTCTGGGCTGCAGCAGCTTGCTCTGTGCTGCCTTATTTTCTTCCTGGCCCACGGTTGCCTGCTAGCTCGTGTCACTCTATGGCATGTAAGTTGCTGCCATAGGGTAGCTTCTTCGTGCTGCCGGGTGCAGTGTTGCTCGCTGGCCACTGGGTGGTGGCATTGCTTGTGGGGGGCTGTGCACTCTTGGCTGGGCTGTGTGTCTCCTCTGTGCTCTATTGTCTTGTTCCTCTCCTCTGCCAGTGCTTGTTGTTTTTCAAGCATGGGCTGCACTAGTGTATTGTGGCCACTAGATGGCAGGGGAGCTCTCACTCCTTCCAGCCTCGGAATTTTGTTTCATCTGCTGCAGGCTTCGTGTTCCGTTGCAAGGACCTCACTGCTTAGCTCCCGGTCCTTCTTGTCAGATCGGTGGGATTCTTGCCATGTCTCCTCTGGTAAGTCTCTTTTATTTGAGTGGTGCACTGTTCTGTGCAGCGGAGCCAGGGCTCCTATTTCAGCGGGTGGGCTCCGCCTTGGTTCCTCATTTATTGCAGTGGTTACACTGGGCTTACGTGCTGGCGCCGAATGTGGTTTGTGGGGTGAGGGGCCTCGTGGCGAATGCTGGGGCTGCGTGTTATTGGCAGCTGTGTTTCCTGCCTGTCCTTTTAATTTTAGTGGCCCTGGCCGGGTGCGGCTTTATCAGTCTTTCACCCTGCCGCTGCAGCTCGCCTGAAGATCGCACGCTGCGCGGCGGGGATGGGTCACCTTTTGCAATCTTCTCCACTCCGGTGAGGCGGGAGAGCAGTTTGCGATTCTCCCCTCGCAGCTGGCCTTCACTCTTCACGGCCTCGCAAGGGGGGCTGGTGCCGTTCCTTGATGCGGGTGGGCTCCGCTTTGATTTCTGAGTGCCCTGCAGATCCCCATACACTGCGGGCGCTCCGCAGTCGATCATTGTCCCTTCACTGTTGGGGCATATGGCGCTTCGCTGCGGGGTGCGGGGAATGAGATTTTGATACCCTTTTTGATCACTTAGATACTAATCTCATTCATCAATTTGGATCGATTGTTTTCTGTCATTGAGTAAAAGACAAACCCCGCATAGGTTAAATTAACCCCATAAACTGACGCAACTCTGAAGGACCACTTACGACTGATGAAGTTTTAAAAGTTTTATATAAAATCAGAATTAAGTGCATATACAATCCTCTCAGGATAAGTTTCAATGGGTATACAAAGAATACAATTAAAGTCAATTCAAGAATCAGCAGATTAAAACATCGACACAATGTGGTCCTGTTGCGTCATCTACAAAAAGAATAAACAAGTTAATTCTGTCCCTACTCTGTACTAGGTGACATCCCTACTTCGCAAGTTCCTTACCTAAAAAGGTGTCAGCAGTTTGACTTCCAACGAAGTTCAAACTCTCTTAACCCCTAATGGTAATTTCTATCGAGAAGCAGTACCCTCTCTGCCTACCCATACGCTCTCTAAGGGTCCTCGGCCTACTGCTCTCTTGCGCTCTGATCTCTCTCAGCGCTCGCTCCTCAGACCATCTGCTCTGAGCTCCTGCTTGCTATCAGGCCATCTGTGCTATCTTCTCCCCGGGATGCTGTCCCTAAAATACACAATCATAGTATGGGTGGAACGCCTCTTCGACGCCCACCACGTACTTTCCCAATGATGTCATTCTTTGCTCTTTCCATGGCTTCATCTCTTCGCGTCGTCCGTTAAGTTGACCCTTCTCCTTAGACGCCATCTTCGTCTTCTTGCTGGTGACTTCATTCGACATTTCATTTGACACTTTCGGAGCAAAAGTCTATCACCTCAACAGACCTTTAGTTCTTTACGGCTGTATTCGTAACCTCGCTTGGTCCTGTGAACGGTCATTTCTAAACAAGACTCAAATTCCAAGCGTCTCTAATCACGTTTAGGCCATAAACTTCGTCCAGCATTGTCACCTTAAATCTAGCAAGACCTTTGACTCTGTCTCGCACATTCAGATCAAGGCTATTCACGACTCCTGTGAGCCCACTAAATTACATACAGCGGACTACACTCCTGCAAACTCTTGGTCAGTTAGGTTAAAATCACATATGACTAAACCTTTTCTAACATTCCTACAAAAAGCTTCTACACAGTATAACCTTTAACACACATTTATATATAATCGTATTTAGCAAATCGTTTGCTTATAAGTGAATACATTCTACATATAACGCATCATTTATATTCTCTTGCTTACATCGTTTTATACATTCTCTGCACATTTCTTCGCTTTATGCTTCGCCGTTTTCTCTGTTTCATGATTACACACGTATATTCAGTTTTACACGTCCTACTGTTCGTAAGTATTTCTATACATTTCTATATTAGCCCACTATGTATACGGGCCTTTCTAATTCTAATGCATATTAGAGTAAATACAGAATACATTTCCTATTACTTTGATTACATCGGCTAACTTATACACTACAAGTGTCAACTTCACGTTATAGATTCTACGTTTATGCGATATGCTTGTGAATATGGTTCGGATATACTTTTTATTCAAATTGCGCTCTCTCAGTTCCCCCCTTTGATGACTTCTAGGAGTCATCACTAAATGCAATTTGAATAACCTCCTTACACAGAACTAGTTACAATATTCCCTCTTTTTATCGTTTCGAGAGCTCTTAAACTTTTGTACTGTTGATCTTGTAAAGCAGCTAATCTCCTCTCTTGCTCTCTCATGGATCTTTGTAACCGGTTCGACCTATACCATTGGTACAATTTAACTAACCCTAATAATGTGATTATGCAAATCAATACTATCAATACAGGTTTTAATATATACCACACAATGCTTTTACCAAGGTTGGCAAACAAACTTCCAACCTTTCCTACTCCATTACCTACTTTTTCCCAAACATTTATTTTTGATAAATCTTCGATTTCTTTATGTATCTGTGTAATGTTTTGTATGACTTTCTCAAGTGGTTTTGAATTGTCTGGAATGTAAGTACAACATTCTTGGACCTTCAAAGCCTTGCAGACTCCGCCCTCTTTTGCTAGCAGTACATCTAAAGCAAGTCTGTTCTGAAGAACCATTGCCCTAATCGACTGCATCTCTCCTTCTACTAACATCAATGACCTTGCAGTACTTGCAGATAATCTATCTACAACTGTAGCTAGTCTCCTGATCTTAACATCGTTAAGTATTAAACCTAACATAGGAAACATTGCTCCAAATATGTCTCCAACTACTTCTGCATCTCCTACTTCCCTTTTCGCTCTTGTCAAAGCCTTTCCTTCTATGATCGCTAAATCCTTTGCATGATATATTTTGGGGAAGACAATTGCCAAGTAACACAAACCATACCAATTGTCAGGCAGTTTTACATAGGCATTTCTTCCACATACAAAATATACATTAGGAATCGCTTGCATCCCTTTCATAAAATCTTTCGTATAGTACTCTAACCTAAAAGCATGTTCGCAATCTACTTCACCTACAAATACACTCTCATAATACGTCTTGCTTCGAGTTAAACATAACTTTCCTTTCTGCGTTCTATCCAAAGCTATTGGACCATTGCTACCTTTCTTCTTGTGTGCCTTCTCTTCTTCGGTCCAATCTGTTTTCCACTGTCCTGACATTTTCAGAATCTTCTGCCTTCTGTATCTGTCGTCTACTTGTCCTATGAACTTTTTCTCTACCTCTGACACTTTGCAAGTCAGATTATTTCTGCGTGCATATGAAGTATCTAGTGTATCCCAAGGAAGAAAGAACTTGGCTAATCGATCTTCCTTTTTATAATAGTCCCACTTATTCATTTGTTTATAATTCGGGACTTCAGGCAGTACCGAATCATAATTTGAAAAGTAGTACTCAAATCCTTCCCTACCATAAAATATACTGAGCAATAAACTACATGATATCCCATAAGTCAGTGGGAGATGATGATATCTGATGCCTTCGTCTACGGAAGCCGGCAATTGCATACATACATAGCATTCTTTGGCCTCCATGGCATCAATATACTCATACAATAGCTTGGCATATGCATTTGACCTAAAATTTCCCTGTGACTCGTCTACGTGTAACCTACGAGCTTCAATTGCCAGTAACGCCTTTTCACGGATGACATTGCTCTCCTCCTTCTTCCCAACAAGAGCAGGTTTCAAAGTCGTTACAGGCTTTACATCTTCTATTTCTTTATCACTTTCATGTCCTACCATGTACGATGTGGTAACTACTGTAATAATAAGAAAAATTACTACTGCTATTAGTGTACCTATTATGCATTTGGCTTTTCGGTTTGGGTTGCCGTTCTCCATGTTATCAAACAGCGTAGCTCTTTCTTTTGCGAAGAAAAGTTTCTTTTCAAGTCTTTGGTTTGCTTTATTTGCTTTCTCAATCTGTAAAGTGCTCTTTATCAACAAAGTCTCTTTTTCACAACAATGTCTTTTTATCTTCAGAAATAGACAACCCTAACCCTTCTCCGTCCTCTAAATGTAATCCCTAATTTTATTCTTCTTTCCACTCGGCGCTAGGTTATCTTCTTCTTTATAGCTTACACACAAAAGTCTTTATGCATCTACAATTATTCTCGTACCTGCAGCTTTAATAACATGTTCCAATAATTCAAAACGAATGACTTTTTCTTCTTGTTCTGGTATTTGATGACCAAAAGTTGGAAACTGTAATCGATTTAGCACTAGATCTTTGATCCGACTCAGGTATGGGGGTATGGGAAGTGTGAAAGTCAGTAACCCCTCAGTCTCGAGTCCAGGCGTCAACATCCATATCTCCACTGCCACAAATGGATCGAGATCGATCACTTTCACTTCTTTCACTCTCCCAGATTTCTGTCCCCAAGACATCTGCTAGATAAGTCCACTCTGGGGTGGCGTACCTTCTGCAGGGCAGACGTACCCTTCTCGATCTTCTCGGACTCTCAGAACCTGAATCCGTAGTTTCTTCTTCTTGATCCGACTCTTCAGAGATCGGGACAAGGGTTCTCTCTTGATTTGCCTTTGAGCTTGGCCTTCTCCCTCTCTCCGGCCAACTGGCTTCGTCACTCCTTGTCCTCCTGCTCCTTGTTCTTGGACTTGTCTCTTGATCACTCACAGCTTGTTCGTTATCTGATTCGAACTCCCATGTACTCTCTTCTTCTGAGACGACTTCGGTCCCACTGGTGTCCTGACCGTCGTCGGCCTGCTCCGACACAGGCTCAGCTTCTTCGATCTCTTCTACAGCTTGGCTTTCCCCCTCTGTGGCTTCTCTGCTTTCCGCTGGATTCTCATCCGAGAGAGGAGCTGTTTCTTCTAGAGGTGTTGGCACCCTTCGGGTGTGTGAGGCGTGTATCCAGTTGGGCAAACCTCCACACTTTACTGCAGTGTTCGTAACTAGTATGACTTGAAACGGTCCTCGCCAGCGCACGTCTAGACAGTTCTTCCTGACGTGCTCCTTCACCAGGACCCAGTCCCCCGGACACAGGTCATGGCACAAGTCTTGTGCTGATGGAACCTCTGCAGCCTGGACCTGGAGGGACACAGAATTAATGGCATCAGATAGTCCCTTGCAGTAGTCCAAGATCAAATCGTCTGTGATGTTCAACAACGCTGCAGTCGGAACCAATGGCAATCTCATAGCTCTCCCCATTAGCACCTCGTGTGGAGAGAGACCTGTTTTTCTGTCTGGCGTGCTACGTATGCTCATAAGAACCAATGGAAGTGCATCAGGCCAATTCAGGGATGTCGATGAACAAACTTTGGCAAGTCTGGACTTGATTGTACTGTTGATTTGTTCTACAATCCCTGAAGCTTCTGGTCGATAACTGCAATGGAGCTTCTGGTCAATACTCAAAGCTGAACATAGCATCTTCACTATTTCGCTATTGAAATGAGTTCCTCTGTCCGATTCCAAAGAGGATGGCACCCCAAACCTCGGTACCAACTCTCTAAGCAACAACTTTGCTACTGTGAGTGTATCGCACCTACGTGTCGGTTAAGCTTCAACCCATCTAGAAAATATACAGACAATCACTAAAACGTATCTGAGTCTATTGCATTGAGGCATTTCAATGAAGTCAAGCTGCATTCTGTTGAAAGGCCCCCCAGACCTCCCAATGTGACTCAGTGTGACTGGTGTTCTCTTTCCTACGTTTAGTTGCTGACAGATCGCACAACGCTGACATACTGCTTCTGCCGCTACTCTAAACTTCGGATTAAACCACGTTTGTCTGAATACTCTCACCATAGCATCTCTACCTATGTGTGCTGATCCATGCAATTTCCTTGCCATTGGACTAACAAGTTCGTTTGGTAAAACTGCTCTCCCATCTGCAGAAATCCAAAAGTTCATTTCACTTTTTGTACATCCAGCTGTCTCCCAGCCCTTTTTCTCATCATCTGGTGCATTTTCCTGAACACATTTTAGCTCATCCCATGTATCTACAGTATCTAACAACATTGTCAATTCAGTTCTTTCCTGTATTCCCCCCACTTCTACATTGGTGTGAGAATAACCTTGTTCTGCACAGTAACGTGCTACCTCGTCAGCATAACGGTTGCCTTGCGACACAAAGTCTACGTTCTTCGTGTGCGCGGCACATTTGACGACCGCTATGGCTGACGGACCTTGCAATGCTTCTAACAATAATTTCACGAATTCTCCATTCCTAATTGGAGAACCCGAGGAGGTCATGTAACCTCTTTGAGACCATAACTGCCCATAGTCATGAACTACCCCGAAACCATACTGGCTATCGGTGTATATGGTGACTCCAATTTTGTTACCTGCTAGACAGGCACGCGTCAAAGCAATAATTTCAGCTACCTGAGCGGAGTGTACTCCTTCCAGGCAAGCGGCTTCCACAACTCTGGTAATTGTACAAACTGCATATGCTGCTCTCAGCTGACCAATATCGTCTCTTACGCATGAACCATCAACAAAGAATATTTCATCGGGGTCAGTCAATGGCTCATCTACGATATCTGGTCTCGGTTTGGTGCATAGTTCAGTCACATCAAGGCAGTCATGATCTGTACAAATTTCATCATCAATATCATTTGGAAGTGGCATCAAAGTTGCAGGATTCAAGACGGAGCATCTTTTTAGGGTCACATTCTCGGCAGCCAATATGACTTGCTCGTAGCGTGTGAGCCTGCTATTCGTCAGATGCTGAGTCTTAGTCCTGGTCATTAACAATTCTACTGAATGCGGTACGTACACCACTAACTGATGTCCCATTACCACTCTTTCACATCGTTCAATGCTGACACCCGTTGCAGCTACGGATTTGAGACATCCGGGCAACGCTGCGGCTACTGGATCTAATGTAGCCGAAAAATAAGCAACTGGCCTACGCGCATCTCCGTGTATCTAGGCCAAAACTGCTAAAGCGCATCCCTCTCTTTCGCAGCAGTAAAGCAAGAATGGTTTTGTGTAATCAGGCATTCCTAAAGCCGGGGCACGACATAAGTCCTCCCTCAGCTGCAAAAACGCCATCAAACAATCTTTGTCCCATGGTACCGGATCACTTACTCCTTTGTGCGTCAGTTGTAGTAAAGGTTTTGCCTTCAGTGAAAAGTTGGCTATCCACTGTCGACAATAACCGACCATGCCTAGAAACATCCTGACTTCTCTTTGTGTTTTAGGCGCGCTCATTTTCATGATCGCCTCTATTCTGTCTGGAGACACCTTCCGTTTTCCCTTTTCAATCCTGTGGCCCAAGTATTGCACTTCTGTCAAGCAATACTGCAATTTACTTGGAGACACCTTGTGTCCGTTCTCGGCGAAGTGATTTAACAAGGTGATGGTGTCTATTTTGCAATCTTCCTCAGTTTCTGACGCAACTAGGAGGTTGTCTATGTACTGGACTAGAACCGAGTTCTTGGGCAGTACTAGACTTTCAAGATTTTTCTTCAGCAGCTGGTTAAAAATCGATGGGCTTTCTGTATACTCCTGAGGGATACGACACCATGTTAAAACGCGATTTTCCAGCTTAAAAGCGAAAAGATACTGGCTCTCTTCATCTAAAGGAATCGAAAAGAAAGCCTGGCATAAGTCTATCACGGTGAACCATTCAGCTTGGAACGGTATCTGAAACAATATCACTGATGGATTCGGTACCACTGGACAACATGAAACAACGATATTATTAATCTTTCGTAGATCCTGCACAATTCTGTATTTTCCACTAGGCTTCTGCAAACCCATAATCGGGGAGTTACATGGACTTACCACGATCTCCTTCAGAGCACCCTTAACATCTTGACCATTTGCGTTAGGATAGCCTCGCTATTCTGCTGCTGGCTGCTGCAGTAATTCATTTTTAAAACGTCCCGTTTTTGTCTTTTATTTTAATCTTGGTTACTCGTTTTTCCCCTGTTTTTAAATTTGAGCCACTCGCATACCTGCATTGCTGCCACCTTACTCTCACCTAAATTTGGTCAAAGCACCGCGTTTTAGCGGGTCCCTGCCCACTGTCTCGTGTTGGTGGCCACCTTGGGAGGGGGGACATTGCAGGAGGCGCAGGCAGCGCTCTAGTGTCTCTAGTGTCCCGCGCTCGGCGAGCATAAAGGCAGGCAAACCTCAGGTGAGCACCCTTAACATCTTGACCATTTGCGTTAGGATAGCCTCGCTATTCTGCTGCTGGCTGCTGCAGTAATTCATTTTTAAAACGTCCCGTTTTTGTCTTTTATTTTAATCTTGGTTACTCGTTTTTCCCCTGTTTTTAAATTTGAGCCACTCGCATACCTGCATTGCTGCCACCTTACTCTCACCTAAATTTGGTCAAAGCACCGCGTTTTAGCGGGTCCCTGCCCACTGTCTCGTGTTGGTGGCCACCTTGGGAGGGGGGACATTGCAGGAGGCGCAGGCAGCGCTCTAGTGTCTCTAGTGTCCCGCGCTCGGCGAGCATAAAGGCAGGCAAACCTCAGGTGAGCACCCTTAACATCTTGACCATTTGCGTTAGGATAGCCTCGCTATTCTGCTGCTGGCTGCTGCAGTAATTCATTTTTAAAACGTCCCGTTTTTGTCTTTTATTTTAATCTTGGTTACTCGTTTTTCCCCTGTTTTTAAATTTGAGCCACTCGCATACCTGCATTGCTGCCACCTTACTCTCACCTAAATTTGGTCAAAGCACCGCGTTTTAGCGGGTCCCTGCCCACTGTCTCGTGTTGGTGGCCACCTTGGGAGGGGGGACATTGCAGGAGGCGCAGGCAGCGCTCTAGTGTCTCTAGTGTCCCGCGCTCGGCGAGCATAAAGGCAGGCAAACCTCAGGTGAGCACCCTTAACATCTTGACCATTTGCGTTAGGATAGCCTCGCTATTCTGCTGCTGGCTGCTGCAGTAATTCATTTTTAAAACGTCCCGTTTTTGTCTTTTATTTTAATCTTGGTTACTCGTTTTTCCCCTGTTTTTAAATTTGAGCCACTCGCATACCTGCATTGCTGCCACCTTACTCTCACCTAAATTTGGTCAAAGCACCGCGTTTTAGCGGGTCCCTGCCCACTGTCTCGTGTTGGTGGCCACCTTGGGAGGGGGGACATTGCAGGAGGCGCAGGCAGCGCTCTAGTGTCTCTAGTGTCCCGCGCTCGGCGAGCATAAAGGCAGGCAAACCTCAGGTGAGCACCCTTAACATCTTGACCATTTGCGTTAGGATAGCCTCGCTATTCTGCTGCTGGCTGCTGCAGTAATTCATTTTTAAAACGTCCCGTTTTTGTCTTTTATTTTAATCTTGGTTACTCGTTTTTCCCCTGTTTTTAAATTTGAGCCACTCGCATACCTGCATTGCTGCCACCTTACTCTCACCTAAATTTGGTCAAAGCACCGCGTTTTAGCGGGTCCCTGCCCACTGTCTCGTGTTGGTGGCCACCTTGGGAGGGGGGACATTGCAGGAGGCGCAGGCAGCGCTCTAGTGTCTCTAGTGTCCCGCGCTCGGCGAACATAAAGCCAGCCATGCTGACGCGCAGCGTCATCACGCAGCGTCATCGCCGGACTATCGCCGGAGTTTCGCCAGAGTCAAGCCCGTCTGTGCCCGTCCGGGCCCAGACAGGCCCAGGGCACACCACTCTGTTAAACACCTCTTGCCCTCAGATCCCCTGTTACAGGTACTCACGGGACACACTGCTTGCTTTACGCGCGCCCAGACACCCCAGCTGCTGCTATTATTGGGCTGAGGGCTCCGTTTTTAATCACTGTCTTGACTGTCGCCCGTACAATACTTGCAAGCACCCTAACTCTCTTACTATGGCATTGCTCAACTGTAGATCATTGCCTTGTCATACTACCGAGGTTCATTCCCTCCTTCTGGACCATAGTCTGGATGTTCTATTTCTGACGGAAACGTGGCTGACCACAGGTTCCGACCCCGACATCGTCAACGCTCTCCCCTCGGGGTATCTCATGTTCCATCTTGATAGGCCGGATGGGAGAGGGGGTGGAGTGGCCATTGTTTACAGAGACACATTTGTATGCAAAGCAGTCGACTGTGGCATCAACAACGCTGAAAGTTGTCAGTTTACCCTTTGCATCTCCTCAACTGTCTCTATCTCTGGCCTCCTTGTGTATCGGCCTCCCGCTACTCTAGGGAATTTTGTGGATTCCTTTATGGAGGCTGTCATCCCACTGGCTGCTGCCTCGTCCTGCTTTGTCACCCTTGGGGACTTCAATTTTCATTTTGACGACCCCAATGACGTAGTGGCAAGGGAGCTTGTAAGCTCGCTTGGTGCACTGGACCTTCATCTTGTCAATATGGGAGTTACCCATAACAGAGGCCATCAGCTTGATGCAGTTTTTGCTAACTCTGTGAACCTGCAGGCTCTCCAGATGCTGGCTCTCCCCTGGACTGATCACCATCTTGTTCCGTTTAGCTGGCTGCTGGGGAACCGCAGAGACCCCGCTCCTAGACAACATACTGTGGAACGACTTTGGTCGAAGCTCCCGGTGGACAGTTGGGCGGAAGAGCTAGCTAGAACCTGTCCTCACCTCACAGATGACCCCAACACTGCCGACCAGCTCTTGGGCAAATGGCTTACTAACTCTCTGGACTTACTGATCCCAAATAAAAGAAGGCTTGTCAGGGAGAGAAGAATTGGTTCTGCCCCCTGGTATACCCCCGAACTCGGGTGCATCAGAACCTCTTGTAAAAGGCTTGAACGTGCCTGGAGGAGAGGGCGGACGGAAGAAAGCCGGGCCAATTATAAAAGGGAACTAAGGAAATATAAAAGCGCACTGAAGGACGCTAAAAAGACTTTCTTTAGCGCCCGGATTGAGAGAGCAAGCAATTCTTCAGGAGAATCGTTTAAAATCTTCAAGGAACTTCTGAAAGCCCCGGTCCCTCCAGTGTTGCACGATAATCCCAAAGAAAAATGTGAGGAATTGGCCAGCTTCTTCCACTCTAAAATAGAGAAAATATTATCCTCCTTACCTACTATCCCTCAAAGCGATGAATCGGTTGCTAGTCCCACAAGTTGCCTGATTGAGCTAGCATCTTTTGGCCCCTTTTCGGAAGAGGAGGTCATAAAAGTCCTGTTAGAGATGAAGAGTGGCTCCCCGAGTGACCCAGTCCCCATAAAACATCTTAAACTCGTGGCTAACATCTTGTCAACTCCTCTGACTGACCTCTTGAACCTGTCACTTACACAGGGCATAGTGCCCCAGAGATGGAAAAAGGCTGTGGTGAAGGCCTTATTGAAAAAGCCAGGAATGGACTCATCCAACTTGACCAACTTTAGGCCAATTTCACTTCTGCCTGGGTTCTCAAAAATTGCAGAGAAGTTGGTTAACCGTCAGCTCTCTCACCATCTTGAGTCTAACCACCTGCTAGGAGACTCCCAGACTGGTTTCCGTCCCGGCCATGGAACAGACACTGCCTTGCTGGCAGTAGTGGAGGAGGCAAGGAGCACTCTAGATACAGGAGGGTCAGTGGCAGTGATCCTCCTGGACTTGAGTGCTGCCTTTGACACTGTGAGTCATCAAGTGCTCCTCCAACGTCTGTCAGAGGTAGGTGTCTCAGGGACGGCCCTGAAATGGTTGGGATCTTTTCTATCTGACCGTTTCTACCAAGTCTGGGAGGGGTCAGAGCAATCTGCCCTAATCCCTCTTCAATGTGGAGTCCCGCAGGGCTCATCGCTGAGCCCTACTCTATTTAATATATATATGACTCCACTTGAAAGAGTGGTCGCCCCCTCGGGGGTGAAGATCATCAGCTATGCTGATGATACTCAGCTGGTGGTCGGCCTCACTCAGCTGGCGGAACAACCTGAGGTTTTACATGACTGCCTCGCCAATGTTTATCGTTGGATGTCTATCTCCGCCCTAAAGCTTAATGGAGGTAAAACCGAGCTGATGCTCCTGGGCAATCCCAGTCCCTCCATTATTGCGACCTGTTGGCCTCGGTCTCTTGGTGACCCACCATCCCCCAAGAAGGAGATCAAGTCCTTGGGAGTATGGTTGGAAGAAGATCTGTCCTTCAGGACTCATGCCAGGAAGACCGCAGGGGTTTGCTTTGGCTTACTGAAATCAGCCCGAAAGGTGCTACCTTTGCTTCCTGATCCAGCAAGGAAGCTGTTGATACGTGGCCTCATTCTATCGAGGCTCGATTATGGGAATGCGCTGTTTCTCGGTGCCCCCGAAGCGACCTTCAAAACTCTCCAACAGGTGCAAAATGCAGCTGCGAGAATCCTTATGGATGTTCCCAGAAGGCAGTCTGCTGCTCCTGCCCTCAGAGCGCTTCACTGGCTCCCCGTGAAGGAGCGGGTGAAATTTAAGGCGCTATGTACTGCGCATAAAATTCTACATGGCAAAGGCCCTCCTATTCTTGCTAATATGGCCCGTCCCTATAAACCCCCACGTCTGCTGCGCTCGGACCAAAAACACCTTCTGCAGTCAGCCAGAGTAAGAAAAGCTCGTTCTGGGGGTAGGCGTTTCTCGGTGCAGGTGGCGTCTCTTTGGAACTCTCTGCCCCTCAGGATTCGCTCAGAGCCCAAGATCCTACCATTTAGGAAACTTCTTAAGACCTACTTGTTTCCACAGTAGTGATTAGCTGAGTCTCCCCTTCTGGTCTGTTGCGCCGGGACGCCCCTGGGTAAGCTGAGCGCATTATAAATTTCATATTATTATTATTATTATTATTCCCTGTTTAATCATGGATTCGATCACGGGCTTTATTCCTGCAATCGTCTCCGGTGTCAACTTATATTGTGGTATTCTTGGATACTCAGCATTGGGTCTTACCATGATCTTTACTGGCTCTACCCCTTTGATCAATCCTATTTATTCTCCAGTAAAATCCCACACCTCAGCTGACACTTTCTCCCTCAAATCCTGTGGAAGCTCCTCCACCGTTAGGGTAGGATATAGTTCCACGCATTACTGCGAGTTTACAACTTTAAAATCGGCATCCTCATCGTTGGTCTGCACTTCTACTCCTTCAGGTGTGCAATGTATTGTGCAATTCAGTTTACACAACAGATCTCTTCCTAACAGACACACAGGGCTAGAATCACAGATTACAAACTGATGTTCATCACTGTAATTCCCTATCTTCACTGACACTGGTTCTGTCAGAGGATTCGTCATCCTCCTGTTTGCGACTCCTACCACCTGAATCGTCTCTCCCGACATTGGCAAACCTGGGACTACCGCTGATCTCAAAGTGGATCGAGTGGCCCCCGTGTCTACCAAAAAGGTCGTAGGACATTCAGCTACTTCGGCCTCTACGTATGGTCCTTTCTGGTCTACCTCCAGGGCTGCACCTAGAGTACAGTCTTCTTCTCTATTCACTCGTTGCCCTGCAAGAGGATCAACGTAGTAGCATTCTTCTCCTCCTACGAACAATGGCATTTGTCTATAGGTTTTCCCTCCATTTGTAATGCGAGGCGGTTGAGGGAATGGCGCTCGAGGAGTCTGATTCCCCCCTTTGATAAACTTTCCCTTCGGGACTGTTGTTCCCTTTACCATGCTGGGTTGAACCTCATCCTCCTCCTGTTCTAATTCCCCCGTCTCGATATTATAGGGACACTCGCGTCTCCAATGTCCCACCTCGTTACACTGATGGCACCTCGTTGTCTTTTTCAGTGTCGCAATATCTATTCTCGGTCTCGGTCTTTCTTCCTCATCTCTGCTCTGATTATTCTGTTTCTTTACTGGGGTTCCTGTTCCCTGTTGCCGCTGTCCACCCTTTCCAGCTGATTGCATTTGCACCAACATCAGCTTTTCTTTAAGTTTCTTTGCCTTTGAATCTATCTCATCGCTACAGTACCTTGCATACCTCAGAATCTCATCTAACGGTTTGTTCTGCCAACAAATCAAATGCTGTTGAATCATCAGGCTTATGTCTGGCCTCAATCCTAGAACAAACTTCGACACAAACTGTCCTATGTCTTTAGGATCCATGACATCCAACCCGCTATACTGTTTAAATGCTTTCAGCAGTCTCTCATAGAACTCGTGAACTGTCTCTTTAGGCTCCTGAGTTGTTCGATCTATCTTAACCCAGCCTATGTCTTGCACTGGCACTTTCTCCTTTAACCATGCTATTACTCTCTCGTACTTTTCCATGACTCTATCTGATGGACCATTCGTCCTGGCATCTCTCGGAGGCTCACAAGCGGGCCATTCAATACTAAGCTTGCATGCCGTCCACAAATCTCCGGGAACTACGATATCGAACAAGGTGTTCAAATCGATCCACAGCACCTTAGAGATCTTCACGAATCTCTCTACCTGCTTTTACCACTCTACGGGGTTCTCTCTTAACTTGGGGAAAGAATTAGTAAATGCCGCTAAATCCCCCCTACTCCAGGGCACATGAACGTAGTTTCCGATCGCGATTTCTCGCAAAGGGAAAGCTTCCATTCGCATTAGCTCTCCATCTTGGGACTTCGCAAGTGTACTCCTTCTGACGGATCCCCTCTTGGACCATTTTTCCTCCCATCTATCCAGATCCCTCCATATCCTGATACACATGATTAGTTCCCTTATGTGTACTCTTAGCCCAATCGTCCTACGCTCATCTAGATCCTGATCCGTGCAATTTAGCCTATGGTTAGCCTGTAAAGCTTTAGTCCGTGACATGTCTATCATATACCTGTCTGCCAATTCGGATAATTTTTCATGAGCTGCCCTTGCTTTCCGAGTCACATACTTAGATAAAAACAATATTTCATCCGGTTCGTACAGCTCTAACCTTTCTATTGCCACTGTGCCGTCAATTATCTCATCCAAGTCTGATTTTAAACTCATTACATCAAGCCGTCTTGCTTTTATGTCAGCTCTCAATACGTCAGTCCTAGGTTGTTCACTTACACCCCTCTCACCTCCACTATGCGCCCTACGTCTAAGCACATTATGAGGAGTTCTTCTTCCATCTCTTTGTTCCCACCTCTCTAGATCCCAAGCTTTTCCATCTTCCCTTGGGGTATGGTGGAACGTTAATCCATTCCCCATCACTACATTCCGTCTTTTCGGCTCGGTTTCTCTAGATACAATATAAGATCCTCCGTGCTGCTCTGTATCACTGCAAATCCCTTGCTGTCTGGTGTCGCTCAATAGAATGAAGGGTCCTCCACGGTCCTCCATGTTCCCGCGATCTCGTTCGTGATCACCGGATGCATGGCGAGACGTTTCGCGACTCTCCATATTCCCCTGACTTCGTCCGTGATCACCGGATGCATGGCGAGACGCTTCGCGACTCTCCATGTTCCCGTGATTCCAATGTCGTACATTTTTGTCCGGGGCATGGTGAGTGCACTTGAAACTATTTCGGTATTCCTGCGTTCTTCGTTCTCCCTCACTAAGGGTGACGCGAGGAACTCCCCCACACCCTGCACTCCTGTCGTCGCACATTTGCCTATTGCCACTGGCAGTATGGCAAATATCTCCTCTGCTTCCTTGACTCCCTCCCTCCCACTCAGGGCTGCTTTCGCCAGCTCCGCAGTGAGAGAGGATCCTGTTATCCTGGTCACTCCATTCTGCTCCTGTTTCTAATCTTTTATTCTGAGTCTCTTCGGCAGCGTCCCATTCTCTCAAATATTCCCTTAATTCCTTATAGGATTTCGGTTTCGGTCCCCTCAGATCCATCTGTCCTCTTTGGCCCCCCTGTTCTATCCAGGGACCCGTTGCGGAATCTAGTGGGGTACTCCGACTCATTGGTCCTAGCAACTGCCTCTGGGAATTGATCGTATTATTCCTTCCCTCTATCTCTGCCCTTTCTCTGTCCCATCATGCCTGTTCCTCCTGCTGGACCCCCTCTGGGTTGTAGATTGACACTATAGGGCCTATGGTAACAGGTACTTGTAGAGCGTCGGGCATTTGATACGACCTTGCATGCTGTGTTTCTGGCACCTTCTGGACCACGAATCTTCCTACTACTCTCTGTTCGGGACTAGATTGAGGTACTTCCTCACCTTTCTTGACATCCCACTCTGTTACTGGGAGCGATTTATATTCCCCCCATCTAGCTCCGTCCCCTTGCTGTAATACAGGACTTTTGGCTTCTGTGTTGTACGGAGGTGGTCTATCTGTTAATAGTCTCTCTATCAGATCCTCATCTGGCTCGCTATCCTCATCTTCTTCTAGAGGTTTCTTTTCTCCCGTAGCTTCTAACATTGTGAACAGTTTGTCTGCTTCTATCTTTTGCACCCTCCACTTTTTAGCTTCATCGTCCCATTTAGCATCCTGCACTGCTTTTACCGATCTTCTCACTCTTTCCTGGCGTCTCTTTAAGCTCTTTTCGTGTGCTGCTCTAAACCATGCACTAAGGGCTTCGAACTGTGTCGGCCTCGGTCGAGGTCTCGTTGCTAGCATTACCGCTTTCAGTTGGTTCAATACTTCCAACTTAAACGTTCCGTATCTCGGAAACGTCAGTTCCTTATTCCCTTCCGTTAGCTTATTCCACTCAGAGATCCATAGTATTGAGTGTAAGCCTACATTCACAGCCATGTGATAAGCTGGTGTGCCTTCTGGTGGAGCTTCTTCTCCGGCATACAAGTTTCTTCTATCTCTCTTAAAGATCGCCCTTAAACGTTTAAAACACTTCATTTTTGATAATCTACGATTTTCCTCTATTCTCTTCCTTATTTACGTCCCGATAACAAACCAACCAATCCCTACGCGGCTCTCGCTAATCGGCCTATCCCAGCGCGACTCTACGCTGATCGACCAATCTCAGCGCGGCTCTATGCTGACGTCACTCGTCCCCTCTGCAGCAGTTCCCCTCCTTTCTCAACTCGTCTCACGATCTTGCATGCGTTTTCATTCATACGCTGAAAAATGACTACTTCCGTCCAAGCGATCACTTTTCTCTGACTGTACGGCCACAGTCTAACTGTAATTGTCACCTCAACTGACGAAACGTCTTTCCTCACACGGTCAGACGATCGCCTTAACTGATAGGTTACTTACACACAGTAAACGTACGACCAGCGTCCGTTACTCATACACTCACTCTTACGCTCCCCCTATCATCGGTCCGTCGGGCGATCAATGGTACCTCATGACCCCCTTTACAATGGTGAACAATTACTCTGGGTGTTCGATACACCCGAACCACTTAAGCTCTCCTTGAACTTAAGATTTTATCCGGTTGCGCGCGCTCACAACCTTCCCTCAATCACACTACAGGCATTCAACTCCGCTTGACATTACAACACAGGTACAACACAAAACACCGCAATCTGGCAACGCATGACCCTTATACTCACTCTCGACCGACTCTGCTGCTTTTCTCTTGACGCACCGTCAGCACCTCCTTCGGCAGGGATTCTTCTTCTGGTCGTCGATGACTAGGGACCTTGGGGTAAACTAGACCTGACCTAGGTTGTCTTCCTCAAGAAGAAAACCATCTTTCTCTGCTACCAACTGCGGGGAATGAGATTTTGATACCCTTTTTGATCACTTAGATACTAATCTCATTCATCAATTTGGATCGATTGTTTTCTGTCATTGAGTAAAAGACAAACCCCGCATAGGTTAAATTAACCCCATAAACTGACGCAACTCTGAAGGACCACTTACGACTGATGAAGTTTTAAAAGTTTTATATAAAATCAGAATTAAGTGCATATACAATCCTCTCAGGATAAGTTTCAATGGGTATACAAAGAATACAATTAAAGTCAATTCAAGAATCAGCAGATTAAAACATCGACACAATGTGGTCCTGTTGCGTCATCTACAAAAAGAATAAACAAGTTCATTCTGTCCCTACTCTGTACTAGGTGACATCCCTACTTCGCAAGTTCCTTACCTAAAAAGGTGTCAGCAGTTTGACTTCCAACGAAGTTCAAACTCTCTTAACCCCTAATGGTAATTTCTATCGAGAAGCAGTACCCTCTCTGCCTACCCATCCGCTCTCTAAGGGTCCTCGGCCTACTGCTCTCTTGCGCTCTGATCTCTCTCAGCGCTCGCTCCTCAGACCATCTGCTCTGAGCTCCTGCTTGCTATCAGGCCATCTGTGCTATCTTCTCCCCGGGATGCTGTCTCTAAAATACACAATCACAGTATGGGTGGAACGCCTCTTCGACGCCCACCACGTACTTTCCCAATGATGTCATTCTTTGCTCTTTCCATGGCTTCATCTCTTCGCGTCGTCCGTTAAGTTGACCCTTCTCCTTAGACGCCATCTTCGTCTTCTTGCTGGTGACTTCATTCGACATTTCATTTGACACTTTCGGAGCAAAAGTCTATCACCTCAACAGACCTTTAGTTCTTTACGGCTGTATTCGTAACCTCGCTTGGTCCTGTGAACGGTCATTTCTAAACAAGACTCAAATTCCAAGCGTCTCTAATCACGTTTAGGCCATAAACTTCGTCCAGCATTGTCACCTTAAATCTAGCAAGACCTTTGACTCTGTCTCGCACATTCAGATCAAGGCTATTCACGACTCCTGTGAGCCCACTAAATTACATACAGCGGACTACACTCCTGCAAACTCTTGGTCAGTTAGGTTAAAATCACATATGACTAAACCTTTTCTAACATTCCTACAAAAAGCTTCTACACAGTATAACCTTTAACACACATTTATATATAATCGTATTTAGCAAATCGTTTGCTTATAAGTGAATACATTCTACATATAACGCATCATTTATATTCTCTTGCTTACATCGTTTTATACATTCTCTGCACATTTCTTCGCTTTATGCTTCGCCGTTTTCTCTGTTTCATTATTACACACGTATATTCAGTTTTACACGTCCTACTGTTCGTAAGTATTTCTATACATTTCTATATTAGCCCACTATGTATACGGGCCTTTCTAATTCTAATGCATATTAGAGTAAATACAGAATACATTTCCTATTACTTTGATTACATCGGCTAACTTATACACTACAAGTGTCAACTTCACGTTATAGATTCTACGTTTATGCGATATGCTTGTGAATATGGTTCTGATATACTTTTTATTCAAATTGCGCTCTCTCAGGGGCAATCGCGGGTGGGCTCCGCTTATTTCAATTAAGAGCCCGGCAGCTCTCCTCACGCTGCGGGCTCTTTTCCCCACCGCCGCGGAAGCTTTAATCAGACGCTGCACGGCGGGGCAGAGGTGGCTGCATGCAGGCCGCGGGTGGGCTCCGCATTTAACGTCCGCCTACTTGTGGGCTCACCTTCGGCCGACTGGCCTGTTCGACCACGCTGGTGGGCTCCGCGTTGGTCTCCTTGTCTTCTCAGGGCACCGCCACGGCAGGGCGGTTGATGGCAGGTCAGAGAGGTGTGGGTGGGCTCCCGGTCACCTTCTCCTTCACGTCCAGGCTCGGGGCTCAGCTCACGCCTTGTGGGCCTCTCGGCGGTCGGCTCATGTCGCTGGGGTGCGCCTTCGATGCAGGCAGCTCTCAATCCCCTTTCCCATCAAGTTTTCTTTCATTTTGCTGCGGCACGCGTGACTAGCGTCCGCCCTTGTCGCCATTGTAGGGTTAGGGCCTCAGGCCCTCATGCTGGAAATGACTGGACACCGGACACACTGGAGGCATGGTGCAACTGGCCCAGAGCACGTGCGCTCGGCCTCTTTTATTGGTATTGTGTCACATGACCTGTGACATCAGTGGTGGGTGGGTGTTCAGTGTAGTTACAGGCTCAGCACTAGAATGCTGACTTGTGCTGGGCATTACACTGAAGACACGTCACAGCGATGCCAACGTGTTGCATATAGAGAGCCAATGAGAATACTCTTTAGAAAGTGGAGTAAATTACTTTTTTTCTCCCAAGAGCATCTATTCCTATGATTAATTTGGGCTACGATGCAGCACACGGTTGCTGGATCACTTATAAATAAAAATAAAACATATTTTCTATCCACTCTCAAATACATTTTTAGAAAATGATCAATGTGCTGAACTGAGAATGTGCTTTAGTATTCACAGTTCAGTGGTTCTCATTTAGAGTGTTAGGTCACAGGTTTAGTCATTACATATAATGGACGGGAATAATTCAGGGGCCTACTTTGACTTTGCGGCAAGGACGTTTACTGGCATCTCCGTGACATACTGCCATGCTATGGATTCCTGGCTTACCAGACGACCATGGATAGCCTGGTAGAGATTGCAGAAGAGATGGTTGAAAGATGCTAGAGCGCAGGGTGTTGGTAAAAGACACAGCAGGACGGTTCAATAAAATGACAAATATCTATCAGCAACTCCCGGCTGCAGAGACCCAAATGAGTCGCAGGCTCTTTGACACCCTCATGCACCCCGATTTCAGGCATGTGTGACATGTGGCACACAGACATGCCCTAAGGGCATGTCTGTCTGTCACATGCCATAGGTGTGCAAGCACACCTGGAATCAGTATTTTACCACCCAATTGGATTGGGTGGTAAAATACAGATTCGGTAAGGCCTGTGGGACTCAGAAGAGTCTCACCTACATCTCAAAATTACCGAATCGGTAAAAATACTGATTCGGTATTTTACTGATTTGGTAATTTTACCGAATCGGTAAAATAGGCCACCTACATCTAGAATAGCCATTTACTGGTCGGTAACGGCCAAATTGGCCGTTACCGGTCAGAAAATGTCGACCTACATCGGGCCCTTGGTTCCTTCTGCCTGTCTCTGAATACACTTTGAGGTGGGTGACAGCTGGGCTTTGTGCGTTCCCATTAAGAAGCCGCACTCAAAGGGAGCTTAGGCGTGACTGATGGGCCATCCACATCCTGATGGGCCATCCTGCGGAGGATGGAAGGGAGGAACTGACACTGACACCTGAATAGGCTGCAACCTTCCCCCACCCAAAGGGCTACATACCCCCGTGGAGTGAGTCTGGAACCAGTGCAGGATGAGCAGGTACTCTGCATAGTTCAAAGGTATCTCTTTGAGGTTTCCTCACTTCGAAGTCACAACTGGGTATAAGTACAATACCTCAGACACCACCACTTCAGTACACTTCTGGACTGTGAATACCCTGACATGAAAAAGGATTGTTTTGCTGCTGAAAGGATTGCCAGTCTGCTGGACCGTTGCTCTGCTATGCTGACCTCCTGTCTGTTGCCCTCTTGCCTGGGATTGAGAAGGTCAGGAACTGCATCTCTCCAAGCCAGAACCAAAGTGACCCCAAGTGCTTGAGTCCTGTTTTGAAGTCTCGGAGACATTAGAGACTTCCCACTACCTTGCTAGCACACCTGGACTTTGCCATCTGCGAGTCTTGCCCTGCCAACTGGTGCCAGCCCACTCCTATACCTTAGGAAGTGGGTATAAAGTGCTGCTCCTGCAGAAATCCATGCTTCAACGCTGTTGCGCAGCTCAGAACCAGAACATCCCCATCAACAACGATGCATCCCGCTTCTGCGAGGATTGAGTACATCACATTGCCGTCTGCGTGGCGCATCACTTCCATTTATGATTCAGCCTCGCCTTTAGCCTGCGGTTCAATTGCAAAGCATCGCCTCTTTGCTCCACACATCTTGGCTCCGTCAACGGCACAATCAAGGTACTTTTCAGCAGGCCAAGGCTGTTCCCTGAATTTGACTTGTGCCCTATCATGGTCGGCCTGAGCTTTTGCATTTTACCTGGTCTAGCACCACCAGATTGCCCGGGTTGGCAGTTTATGATTTTAACCACTACATTTCTGTTTTTTCTTACAAAATTCATAACTCCAGTTATACAAATTAGATTTTTGTCGTTATGTTCATGATTTACTCATAGAAATATTCTCTATTAATCTTAACCTCCTGTGGAGTATTTTAGCGGTTTTTACACTGTGTTACTGTTAGAGGTGTTGCACAAATACTTTACACATTTCATCTTAATCTACCCTGACTGCTCTGTGCAAAACTACCAGGGGATAAGCACAGGATAATTGTGGGTGTGTTTGTGACTTACCCTGACTAGGATTGTGATTCCTGCTTGGACCCGAGAGCAGAGGACGGCCCGGGACCAGGGTTCGATTCCTGACGCGGCAGGTTTCTGGACCAGGGTCAGCGGACTCGATAATTCTCTCGCCTCGGTGCCCACTCTGATCAGCGATCACACTCGGCAACTCTGGGCACTAGCTTGCCTCATCTTCACTAACGGCCCCACCAGACCGCCGGGGATGCCTGGTCTCACCTTGGAGATACCCATTAAGGGACCATCTCTCAGGGAAGCCAGGAAGGGTTTCGCAGCGGTCGAAGTGCGGAGGTACCCCTTCGGGAGTGATTCCAGCGCTATATAAGCACATAATTAATTAATTAACCAGAAACCCAATTCTTTAACAGCTGTATTGTCGAATACACTGGTT